>NC_051176.1:97528025-97571817 GCF_013339695.2 Rhipicephalus sanguineus
AACCCCTCCCAATGCACACGAGTTCGTGCAAACGTCGGCGAGCGTTGTCCGTTATAAGGGAAGAGTATAAGCATAACAACTGAAACGCAACTGAACAACTGTAACTTGTGAGTGTAACGTACTACGTGCGGTGCCCCTGCGCGTGCCACTCGGTGTGGTATATCTAGAGAAATTTTTCTGAAGAAAGCTTAGCTGCGCGTAACGTCTGTCCTGTACATCTGTGTTCCTTCTTTGTCCTGTTCGAATACGTGCTATCCAATATTGAAGAATATAGCACTACATATCAGCTTTCATGTTGCTGTGGCATCGTTGCGCAACTGTAAAAACTGGTTATATGACACATGTGTGACTCTTCAACATCTGTGTGTGTATACCATTTGCACCTTTCTCTAGAGTCATTGCGTCATGTTTTGTCAATGTGAAAAATTACGCCACAGAAACTTTCCTGCGCATGCTTCGCATAACATCGATTCCTACGGTACGTGGGATCTGCCAAATTTTTTCTTCATAAAACACGCGTACAATGTCAGCAATAAGCGTTGAACCTATCATGATTTCGCGCTTGTCGGCTACAGTCTGTTGTCTCTGCATGCGCGGTCGCAACGTACAAAATGGAGCGAAATCAGTAATCGCGCACGATAGTCGTGCGAGGAGAAGCAAGAGCTGGTGGGCGGCTGCATAGCAAAGTAGTATGGGAGACAATTCACTGCTGTTATTTCTTGTATACGGACCAGTCGAGAGTATGTACCCGGATAATGTCACGTGAATCACTGTTCTGGCATCACGAATGCACCCAAAAAACAGAAACGTTAAGAGAGAATAACTCGATCGTTGTTTGTGTTTTTGTTGCATTTCAGAGGCTGTAAGGGCCCTTTATAAAAACAGGGCGTGGAAACACGGACAAGGAAAGTAGTCAAGATAGCATGCAGAAACGCCGCTAACAACTGAAAATCATATAGCGGCGGAACCGAAGGTAGACACAAATATTTATTTGCGCATTCCACGTAAGAGGCCATAGCTATCAATCAAGTGTGAGTAGGGTCTACGTGAGGGATAGATGTTCAATCTCTCGAGATTCTTTATGTCCGTGTTTCCACGTCAGTCCTAACATGAATTCCTACCAACCAGCTCAACTGTATTCTAAGTTTGCCATTCTCTTACTTCTGTACTTATTTATCGATTTAGTCGAATAAGAATGAAAGCATAATGTGTACTAACGCACCGAGATATATATATTTTTATCTATTTTATTTTTATGCACAGTGTACTAGGTCAAGACCCCAAGAATATGCTATCCAGTCGAGCGAGTGGGTCGTCGCCCTTAAGACTGGAGGACGCGGCAGCTTAAGGCAGGCCAATACTCGTGTATTTCTGTAGAAGAAAAAGATACTAAACTTCTGGGGAGCTATTCTCTATGCGTTCATCCAACAGATGTCCGCAGTCCATTCGGCAGAGCGCATTCAGTGATTCGAAAAAGCGGTGAGCCGTGAATTCACCTCGCTCTTACCACGTCCCCGCACCGAACCGCCAGCACAACAAGTAGCGTAAGAAGAGAGTCGACGAAATGCATAGAAACAGGAACTTTTCAAGTCTGAATTTGCATATGAACGTGTCCCAGTTGTTTGAGAACAATGCAGGGAGTGCGTACCGACCTTACAGCTGCGTTAGACGAGCGGCCGCATTAAACTTAATCGATGGATAACAAGATCAAAAGACATGGTGACCGAAAAATAGTATATCTGAGGGGCTGCGTTCGTTGCAATGAAGCGCATTCCGTCCCTATCATTTGTGTCGAGAGTTTTGAAAGCTTCGTGATGTCATGATGGCGCTGCAGAACAAGAAACCGGAAACAGGGGGCGCGCTTCTCGCCGAGCTCCCGCTATTCAGCGGCTGCTGAAATGGACAGTTCATTACATGGACACATCGAGAAGCGCTCGTCTGCGAAGTGCTATATTTTATTCCAGCTTCCCCATTCTAATTAAAAGAAAATACTAATGGCGGCGCGCCGCAATTCTTGCGCGGCGGCGGCGGCGGCGGCGTGATCTCTCTCGGGACTTCGGCGGTGGCGCGAGCGGCGTGACGATAAAAAGGCGGCGACATCGGCGCAGCGCGGCGGCGCACACCTCTATACAAATGACATATATACTATAAATCAGAAAGAGGTGCCGATACACAAGCCGTTGTGAGAGTCACTTGACTCTCAAGGCGAAAATGCTTGCTGGCAATTTCATAGGTCCGCTTCACCAAAAAAGAGCGGAATGTTGTTAGTCGCAGGCGGATCTAGCCTTGTGAGGTACGAAGGGATTGCCCTTCCGCCGTTCCATCGAACTCGTCACATTAGATTAGTAATCTTACGTTACTTTGCGACATGCCGTACTATAACTGGCGGTGAGCTGGATCTTAATAACAGTGACTCCGAAAATTTGACTCACCGCTGTTCACTGATGAACTTAGTACGCCCTGGGTCGCTCGCCGAGTGCAGCTCCAAGGCCTGATGTGTCATTCCCACGAAGAGTGAAGATGATGATGATAATGATTCGTTCAACAATGGCACAGACGCACTACATATGGCACGATCCGGCTGGTTATGTGAAAAAAATTGTAGATGAACATATCGAAGTAAGTGACAGTAAATAAAATAAAGTTGCTGTATAATCAGCTTGTGAGAAGGCGATGAAATGAAAATTAATTGATAATACGAAAGATATTTGCTTGGGTTCAGACCCGCGCCGGTGCCGACAGTGAGATATGACATGAATAATGCGACTTGCTTTCGCGTACGTCTTGAAATACTTTCCACAAGTCACGTGTGGCACATACCCGCCTATCGGTGCCCGTGGTATGCAGGTATATGACACAGGTGATTCATAGTTCATATCAGGGACAGCGGGAATTGACTTTGGAAATCTTACGCGGAGCGTTAACGAGCCCGTGTCGCACAAAATCCTTTGCCGCATTGGCAGCCTCGTCCATGAGCCAGAAATAGCGATGGAAGTAAAGAATAGCATTCGCCACTTTGCACGAGGCACGACAGCAAGTTGTTGGTTGCTTGCTCTTCGATGCTTGTCTCTTGGAGGCCGAGGACGACCAGAGATGGCGAAGTTTGCACCAGTGCTGCAAGTGCACTTGGAAACTCGGCGCACAGCAGTCACCAAAGAACGAGCACTCCAGTTCTTCGAGACTGGTTAGAGACGGTTTGGTCGCACATATGCTCTCGCACATCGGGGAACACCAAAACTGGAGCCTTAGTTTCTTGAGACGCGAGTAAGCAAGTACGTCGCAAAGAAGCGATGCGCACTTCTCGAAATGGAATGGTTTGTGACGCTAAGAGCTGCAATGCATTGATGACATTTCAAAAGGCGGTGCATCAAACAGGCGCCCAGCTTTGACTGGAAATTTTGCGGTTCCGGCAGGTGCAGGCCGGAGTCTTCTACGCTCATCAAGGTGAGCTGTCGGCACGCTAACGGTATTTCTCGTAATTGCAATTTCGCGGTAAATAACAGTTCGTTCAAAGCCGCCAGATGTCGGACGATGTGACAAGGTCTGTCGGTGTCTCCGAGCATGAACTGCGGTACTTGAAGACAGCCGCCGTGAAGCAGTCGGTGACGCCCTCTAGGTCAGCCCACTGGGCAGCGCAATATACGAGTGCGTCTTCAACTCGGCGCAAGTCAGCGTTGCCATCCATTTTCTTCGACCTGCGAGAGTTCATTTGAGCAAAAATAAATATGCATGTGCCACATAATACGTAAACCGTGTGTGTGTAATTGGAGCAGCAGTAAGCATGACAATCATGCTAATCCTAGACAATCTGGAAAGCTCAGAATAATCAGCTGAACCTTTGCTAACGCTACGTATATCCTGGCATAGCCGAGCTAAGCCACTGGGAGATTTTTATTAAAAATCTGTATTTTCTAAAAAAACAACTTTTATATTTATATATAAATATATATAAATAATATAATAGATATAAATAAATAAATACATATATATATATATAGATTATATATATATATATATATATATATATATATAGTGTGTGTGTGTGTGTGTGGTGGTGGTGTGTGTGTTGTGTGTGTGTGTGTGTGTGGTGGGGTGCGCGCGTGTGTGTGTGGTGGTGTGTGTGTGTGTATTGAGTTGTGGTGTTGTGTCGCCTCTCACCCCCTCCCCCCCAACACGTCTGTTTTTCATTTGTGCGTCAAATAACGACGAAAAGACGTTAAAGACGTCCATATTGTATCACCAGCGCTTCTTTTTGTTGGGGCCGTACTGTACTGCTTCGAAAAGGTACATAAACGATAAAACCGACCGCTGAGAAAAATCGCTCGCTTCGCTTCCACTTTGCAAATTGCGCGGGGGCATCGAGAAAAACAATTGTCATGTGATGCACTGCATAAGCTTAAATTGTTACTCATCGTTACAGCAAAAAAAAAAAACAAACCAATAGCAAGAGCCCTTCTTCTCTAAGGAAAATGGGGGCAAGTAAAAGTGAAGAAGGCACAGTTAAGCTACAAATAGCCGACGAGGTATCAGGATTTAATTGTCTTAATTAACAGAAATTTATTCCGTCTCAAAATGGTTTCGAATGCAAGTTTTCTCTGTAAAGCATACTTCTTAGTATGTTGCGGTGCGCAACACGAAGACAACTTACGGCAAAATCGCTGCTAATGGGCAGTGAGGACAGAAGAAGACAAAGAAAGAAGCATAAGAGAAGAAGAGAAGAAGAAGCAGAAAATCCCGCAGAGTGGGTATGTGCCATATTTTGAGGAAACAAACAAACCTAACAACAAGTACCTTAGAGTAAGCTGCATTCCGACGCAGTTTCCGACGACTTCAGTGGAGCTGAAACAACCCTTCCCTACATTCCCGGTTTCAGCATTGCACCACAAGTGCCTCATCAAAAAAATCTCTATTAAAAACAATGTGGCCGAATTACCTCGGTCGGGCACTTCTGCTTCTTCATCTGTCTCTTCTCTCATATATACTTCTGCTCCTCATGGCCCATTTAGCAGAGTTTTGCTGCGGACACCAGCGTACACTGCAAGCTTCGCCACTCCCCAGGTTTCAGGTCAGTCGAGCTGAAACACCCTTCCCTACACGCATAGGCGAGCACACAGGGGGGGGGGGGGGGCGCAAGCTCTCCCGCGTACATTGACACTTCTAGTCATCTAATAGGGTGGGGGGGGGCGCCATATCTGCCCCATACATTGACTTATTGGGGTGGAGGGGGCGCTGCGATGAACCTATGCCCCCCCTCATGGGGAACCCTGCACAAGCCTATGCGCTTAAGTAACTACGACAGCGGACAGAAAAAAGGGTGGCGCGGTGGTCAGTTGCTAGGATATAAGTACGAATGCATGGAATGCCAAGACGTGCAGTGGAATGCCGTTATCGGCGGTAAGCAGTGTTTATATCACTTTCATTTCTCTTTGCTTTGTCATTTCTATACTACGATAAGTAAAACAAGTAATTGCGCCCATGCTTTCTTTAATTTCTATTGTCCATCAATTAGTCATGAATATGCCAACATACAATAAAAACCAAATAAAATAGCGGAATGTCGTCTCTTCAGGAAGCCCAAACTGGTATAGTTTAGTAATAAAAAATTGACCTAAAAGGAAGCATGGCCACAGATGGGATAGGAGCCCAGGTCAAATACCTTAGTGCAACCTTTCTTGCCGAGCGTTCTCGGCGAAAAATACTAGTTACTTATAGCATGCCTGTCCAATACGGCAAGTCTTCGTGTGAATGCAGCAGAAGCCGCCAGGGCCCATGGTTTCTGCGCGTTCCCCTCGTAGATGGCAAACACCTTCTTCGATGCCTCCGGCCATCCTTGGTCCAGCCGACCCTCGAGAACGATGCCAAGAAGTGTATGATTGTCCGTGATGCCGAGGGAGAGGCGGCTGACGGAAGCGCGCAGACATGTCACGGTGCAGTCTCCGAAGGTGAGCTTTCTGATATTCCTGCTGGCGTTGACAGCGTCCGCTATGCTCTCCACGTCCCTATTGCTCATGCTGTCTGCGTAGAAGACGAGTTCCTTTATGCTGTTGCTCCTGGCCAGAGACTCCACGATGACCTTCCACCGCTCATCCAAAATGTCGAAGTCGTCAGCGATATCCCATGCTCACCTTCGAGCTTCCTCAGCACTGACGTAGACTGCACGTACTGTGCCAGAGCGAGACCACGGCTAGTTGCCTCTCGAAATCTCCAGTACCAGTGAAGTGACGTGACCGCAACTCCGGTAGCTGAAGCAAGGCGCGGTATTCACGGTCTTCGTGCACATCATCCGACGAGGAATAGTCCTGAAAACAACTGTATTTCAGCAGGTCTATGTTGTTTTCGGCGAAGTACACCCCGAAGGACACCTTATCGCGGACACCGTTGTCTTCTAACGTGTGGCACACGTGCGTCGAAGGTTATGATTTCGGGCTGTCAGAGAGTACATAAACTTCTTCAAACGGTGCTTCGGCGAGGTATGTCAATGAAGGAAATCCACTGCTGTGGATTCATATTTGATAAGGAATTGAGAGTTCTTCGAGTGCCTCGTTTTTCCCGAGTGCCTCGATCCAGGTATCGTAAGCGGCGTTGTGAATTGGGGAGACATCTTCGTAGATGGATAGTATGACAAGGCTGCTTATAACAGTGTTCTCGCCGATGATTCTGGCAACGAGCTGTATGCTCTCTATACCGCCCGTAAACGTTGAGATGACTACCTTGGACAATGTTTTGTTGTGCAAGATAGCTTCAAGCATTGCCATTTCGGTCATCTCGCTGTCAGCCGCGAAACTGAGTGATGCCAACGAAGGGGCGAGCGGCAAGTATTTCAGTAGCTCCTCTCGGCAGGCTTCGGGGACCAGTGTTCCTCTGAGAGTTAGCTCTTTTAAATTGCCACTTTGCACGAGGCACGACAGCAAGTTGTTGGTCCCTTGCTCTTCCATGCTTGTCCCTTGGAGGCCGAGGAGGACTAGAGATGGCGAATTTCGCACCAGTTCTGCAAGTGCAGTTGGATACTCGGCGCAGCAGTCACCAAAGAACGAGCACTCCAGTTCTTGGAGACTGGTTAGAGACGGTTTCGTCGCACATATGCTCTCGCACATCGGGGAACACCAAAACTGGAGCCTTAGTTTCTTGAGACGCGAGTAAGGAAGTACGTCGCAAAGAAGCGATGCGCACTTCTCGAAATGGAATGGTGTGACGCTAAGTGCTGCAATGCACTGATAACATTTCAAAAGGCGGTGCATCAAACAGGCGCCCAGCTTTGACTGGAAATCCTGCGGTTCCGGCAGGTGCAGGCCAGAATCTGCTACGCTCACCAAAGCGAGCTGTCGGCACGCTAATGGTATTTCTCGTAATTGCATTTTCACGGAAAATAGCAGCTCGTTCAAAGACGCCAGATGTCGGACAGTGTGACAAGTTCTGTCGGGTGTCTCCGAGCATGAGCTGCGGCACTTGAAGACAGCCGCGGTGATGCAGTCGGTGACGCCCGGTAGGTCTACCCACTGGTCAGCGTAAGATACGAGTGTGTCTTCATCTTGGCGCAAGTCAGCGTTGTCATCCATTTTCTTCGACCTGCAAGAGTTCAGTTGAATAATTTGCCACTAATATTGATTGGAACCAATGATTAGTGTTAAATAAGAAATCCAGTCTAGCGATCAAAATGTCATGAAATGTGCCGTTTACTTCAATGTTGTCAGGCAAAATGAAGTTTCACCTAGGGTAAAGTGGCAACCACGGCATAACTCACGCGGGGAATTCGAAACGTCAGCTTCTGTAACATCCTGATTTGGGTCTACGTTCGTTTTATGGCTCTGATATTCATAACCTACTTCCTCGACCGGACATAATCACATTGAATAAGTGATTTCAGAGGGCAAACATTACTTATGATTATGACGATACACATTCAGGACAAGCAATGCGCTGAACACGGTAAAGTTGGCAGAGTGGTGTTCAGTACACTGCTATGCACTCGCCCACATCTTCGGCCTCCTCCTCCCAGTGTGATCAATAAAGGATTCGTGGCCAAGAAGGCCACGAGTGGAATGGTGAACGCCAAACCTTGTCACCTTCTTAGCTGAAGCACTGTGAATTGAACTGCAATGTGCGGGGATGCCAGGTCGAAAAGACAATAAGTAACCAGAAAATCAGAAAAAACAAGCCAAAAAGTATTAAACTTTTTCCAAGGGGAGTTAAATAGCCAAACGTAGCCACGCGTGTGTGAATACAACTGCGATGTTTTTATTTAAATCTCTAAACGGAAAGCCTTTCGGCGAAAATATAAACATGTACAACCTGAACACTTCAATATCAGAACTCTTGAGATTCAAGCATTAATTTTTGAATCTAGCAATTATTTCGTGCAGAGGTGAGGAAGTCTTTGCGTTGTTGCAAAAATGACACTCTCTTCACACATCTCTCTCTCCATAGTGATGGGCTAGTTGGTAGTGCATGATTCAGATAATAACGCAAAGAATCACAAGAAAGGCATCCCCTTGCTCTTTCGCCGTGCGTGTAATTGGTCATAATGAACTAGTTGCTGCCATGGAAGCATAAATTGTAGTCGCTTTCGCAATCATTACTTGCGTGATGACGAGGCCTGAGCAGTTAATACTGCCGAGTCGCAGTCCGTACCAAATCCTAACCCATAATACAAGTAGTTCGTCGGATATCCGAGGCCTAATGTCGATGATGCAGAGCGCCCTGGATGCGGAGCGTTTTCGATTCCTGTTTACTTCCAATAGCGGTTTGAAGTCTCGCACAACAATAGGTGGTCTGTAAAATGAGGGCCCAGGCAACATTTTCCTCCGAGTCCCAGCTACGTATCCAAAAGCATTTCCTTTTGTTTTCCCGCGAGGTCCGCTTGACTGGCAGGCTATAAACGTGCAGCTTTTATATATTTATTTTATGGTCCCCACCATTGACATTTACCTCTGCTTAGGCGACTGAGCCATTCTCTTCGTCATAGTTCATGGTACAATCAAAGTGCAAAATGCAATTTTGGCAGCTGGAAACACGCATTGGCTGCCGTGGTTTTGCACCAGATACACGTACGCCAGCGGCTGCGACGTCACCAGATATAGATAGTTTCGTTCAAATCGAGGGAACTAGAAAGAAACCCAAAACTAGCCAAGTAGCCAAGACGTTTTTTATCCCGCCACCGGCCTAAAAGAAGTAGCCAAATTGGCTCAAAGTAACCACACCTAGCAACCCTGGCATTGTGTTCTTAAATGTATTATTAACTTATCGCGTCATATGAAGGAACCTTTTCTCTTAAGTCTTTCGCAATATTCTGTTGCACTTGGACCCACTTTGGAAAATTAAACTCCAAGCTTGATGTTACTTAGATACAAATGACATATGTAGTATAAATCACAAAGAGGTGCCGATTCACGAGACGCCGTTGTAAGAGTCACTTGACTTTCAAGGCGGAAATGCTTGCTGGCACTGTCATAGGTCCGCTTCACCTTGAATGAGGGGAATGTTGTTAGTCGCAGGCGGATCTATCCTTGCGAGGTACACAGGTAATTGCCCCTCCCGCCGTTCCAACCAACTCTGTCACATTATAGCTGTAAACTTACTTTAACTTAGGGATATGCCGTACTATAACTGGCGGTGAGCTCGATCGTAATAACAGTGACTCCGAAAATTTTGACTCACCGCTAAGTTTAACCGATGAACTTAGTACGCCTTGGGTCGCCCACGGAGTGCAGCAACAACACCTTGATGTGTCATTCCACTGAAGAGTGAAGACGATGATGATAATGATTCGTTTAACAACGGCACAAACGCACTACACATGGCACGATCCGGCAGGTATTGTGAAAAAAAATTGTAGACGAACATCTCGAAGTAAGTGACAGTAAACAAAATAAAGTTTGCTGTATAATCAGCCTTGTGAGAAGGCGATGAAATGAAAAGGAGTTGATAATATGAAATATATTTATTTGCTTGGGTTCAGACCAGCGCCGGTGCCGACAGTGAGACCGGAGCACGAGGAACGCTCCGAAGCCAAGCGCTGCATGGTGGTGGCGACCCGCTACCGTTTTTCTTCTTTAGAAAAATAATAGTTGTGGTGGAGTGAATGTACAATTTTTCAAACATGCAGCGCCACACTTTCCCCTGGCGGCGAAGTTTATCGAGAGGATGCGGCGGCCAGCAAACGTCCATAGAAATGTGAAGGTGTCGTGGAGAATTTTTTTTTTTTGCGACTTATGTAGTCTATCTTCGGGGGTGATTGCTTGGAATACGGTGAGTGCGTTGCTGCTGAACCTTGGACAAGAATCTCCGGATGATATTAAAGCCTTCATCGAGCGGCAGAAGCACAAGCAAGGTGGGCGACGAGTCTGTTATCTCGAAGGCTATGCCTTACCGCATTACAAACAGCAAATTAGGCATATCACCCATGCTCAGCGCACCAATTGCAGACAAATCTAATGGAAGAGCCTTTCAAATGCGAAGCATTTCTTAGCGAACCAGAGGCACTTTGACCGTTCCTATCGATCTATGTATCTGTCTAGCCGCCTACGTCTGGGGGCTGTTGTGGTCGTCTCCTTAGCTTAAGTACATACCAATATTGTCAAAGGAGGGCACGAGTACATGACGAACAGGACTCAATATATTAGGGGTGTGCGAATATTCGAGTTTCGAATTCGAATCGAATAGCTCCTAATCGAATAATTCGATTCCACTTTCGAATAGCTAGTATTCGAAGTTTCGAATAATTCGACAGGACGAATATCCAAAACACGACAAAGGCCAATGCTGCAACTTGGTTAGGGTAGGGCGGTTAAAACTAACTCTAACGTCTCCCTTTGTTAAACTTTCACCGACATCCTAGTTCAAAAGCGAGCGCATGTTGATCTTAAAGGAGAAGAATTGGCCGCGTATCTGCGTGCTTCGCTGCAAATGTCGTCTAAAGACGATAGAACAGGCGCTGATGAGATATGGACATCATCTGGCAATACGTCGGGAAACATGAGTGCTGTGTTGCGGGCTGGTAGTCCCGGCGCAACAGCAGGCGAAGACCGGCGGTGACCAACGCGACCGGCGAGGACGCCTGCCAGCCCGAACACGCGGTTTGGCGCGAAGCGCTGAAGCAGAAGAAACGTCCGCACTCAACGTGTACTCTCCACACAATCTTTTATTTACACGTCGCCTGGGTAAAACATGAATGCCAGAGCGGCGCCCCATGGCATTCGCACAGTGCAATACAGAACCGAAACCGACACACAACAATGAGCTCATGCAGAGGACACGGAGGAAGGCAAGTTTCAGCGCAGTCGCATTTTTAGCGCAGCTTAAGAAACTAGGGTCTTTAGAATTACGTATTGATGCATATTATATTAAAGGAACACACCACCTAATACTTACCTACTGATGTTGCGCCTCAGATATGCGTAATGTTTGCTGTTTGATCGACAATGTACACAAGTATGAATCTAGTCAGCCGTTCGAGATGGCTGGCCCTTGGGCAAGTGGTTCAACTTTGGCCGAGTGGCTGAATCGAGGGACGTGCCGACAAACAGAAAGACAGACCAAAATTTCTCCGTTTAAGTATCCCAAGAGAGACTATCGTCTTTAATATGTCATTTCCGCCTGCTTCGTGACGTGACGCCAGCAGTCAGACTACTTCGTCAATCAGACGTATTTCGTGACGCCAGAAGGCAGAAAAAGAGTGCTCCATACTCGCCGTCGTGACTAGTAGCGGCGCTGACTAACACTCCTAGGTTTAAATGCACATAAAAATTGCACCATTTCCCGCTAAAGGGGACCATGAGGCGATGTGAAGCCGGAGCACTTGCACGATCGCGTTCCGTTGGCGATCGTTGGGCATGCTACCGACCTCGCGTCGTGCAACGCGAAGAGGAACGCTACGCGCGTCTTGTCTTCTCTCTAGCCTGGCCGCGAATTCTCACAGGGCGAGCGGGGAACGCGGTCGACAGGCGCGCGAGAGGGCGGCAGCGTAGGAGAGGAGAGAGAGGGGGAGGGGACGCCCATGCCCTGGTGCTCATAGCGGCGTTGCGCAGGAGAGAATTTCAGCATGTCTAGCCTGCATTTCCGAGTAAGATTGGAGAGGGGAAGTGGAGAGGAGGTGGGGAGAGGAGGAGTGGAGAGGAAAAGTGGAGAGGGGAAGTGGAGAGGGGGAGGAGAAAGGGGGAGTGGAGAGGGGAGAGGGGAATGGAGAGGAGGAGTGGAGAGGAGGTGTGTGGAGAGGGTATGCGCCTGCGCAGTAAGGGTGGTCACGCTGCACACCACCACCACCGGATTGAACTCCGCTATAAGATGCTTCACATCTAATACATCCCATAAAGTCGACGGGAGGATGGCCGCCGCCGTAGCTCAGAGGTAGAGCATCGGACACGTTATTCGAAGGTCGCAGGTCCGGCCCCTGCCCGCGGCAAGTTATCTTGTCATCCGCTGTACTTCGTTCGCATTTACATCACAATTTCAACAAGTAACATCCCCTATACTTTCTTTCGGTTTCTTGCCTGTAGGTTCTAATTATGTGTATAGCAAAGAAAAACGAGCCCTTAAAATTCCCCTTTCATTCATTCATAGCGATGGTCTCGTTCTGGCAGACTTGATGCCTTCAGGTAGTATACGAGGGATTATTGGTTAGCTGCCAGCTCGTAAAAGAATGACGTACTTCATGACGCCAGTAGGCAGAATAAGAGTGTTCCACACTCGCCGTCATGGCTAATAGCGGCGCTGACTAACACTCCTAGGTTTAAATGCACATAAATGTCCCATTAAGTGAGCGGGCGGATGACCTTCGCCGTAGCTCACTGGACGCATTATTCGAAGGTCGCAGGTTTGGTCCCTGCCGGCGGCAAGTTAACTTTCCGTCCACTTAACTTTTACAGCGAAAGCTGTTATGAGATCATTTCACCGGCCGTTTTTGGCGCCGTATTTGTCCGCCGCCGCCGCCGCCGCCGGTGTCCGTATCCAGTATCGCTCGAAATAAGAAAAAAAAACGAAATAAGAAAAAAATTCCAGGACAGAACGAGGTTCGAACCTGGGCCCTCTGCGTGGGAGCCCAGTATTCAACCTCTGAGCCATGGCGGTGCTTAAAACTGCTTTATACATGCTTCCTATACAAGCCTTCCTATACAAGGTCCTATACAAGCTTCATGTCGGGAAGGAACCACATTAGCATATGCAATATAGCGTGGTAGAAGAGTAAAATAAGCACCAAGCGTCGCACAACGCGAATTCTGTAACCAGGCGTCACACAATCCGAATTGCTCAACGAGTAGGTTGTTGAATGCTTCTAACCCATTACAGAGGGCTCTGCCATAATTCTTCATCAGGCACAGCATCAACAAAGTGCGCATAATGCCTTACATGCGTTTAGTAGGTACCAACGCTCTCCGTAGAATGACGAAAAATGGCACAGTGCCTGCTGCCCTACTTCTAAAAAATTACAGTGATATATAGCGTAGTGGGTTCCTCGCAAGTGCACTTGTCTTGTGTTGGTTGCCAAGGAAGCGCATAAGCGCATGATCCATTTCCTCGGGGTCTCAGTAAAGTACTTCGCCCCCCCCCCCCGTCTCTCTCCCACGTCAGCGTATGTTATACAGCATGACGGGAGAGGGAAATAGCGACCGGGCGTCACCCAATGCAAATTACTTAACTGGTGGGCCGTTTAAAGATTCTAACCCATTACAAAGGGCTGAGCCATGATTCTTCATCGTCGTCAGTCGCCGCGTCAACAAAGTGCACATAATGCGTTACAGACGTGTAGCTGTTGCCTCGCTTCTCCGCAGAATGACGAATAATGGCTTAGTAGGTGCTTCTCAACTTCACAAAAATTGCGATTATGGCGTAGTGGGTACCTTTCTAGTGTACTTGTACTGTAGCCCCAAGAGAGCTTAACGGGCTCTAGAAACGCCGCTCTTCCAGCTTTCGCTGTGACTGTGCTGCGGTTTCAGCGCAGGCCTGGCGTTTTTTTTTCACATGTGCATCATAATTACTCGAAATAACATCCCCTATACTTTCCGTACCTTTATTGTCTGTTCTAATTATTGAGTGAGAGGGTGATTCTTTTAGAACGGACCTATTTCATCGGGCTGAGGTTTCGTTACAAAATGCCCGATTTTAATGCTGTTTGCGGCAAAATATTGAGGAAGGATGAAAATTTAAAGGGCTGTCTCGTTTGTTGATGAGCAACGCAAAAGAAGAGAATAAATAAGGAATAACGAAAACCGCGGAATGCTATACAGGGAAGGATGACTCTCAATGCTATACAAGGAAGGATGACGCGTCAGCAAGCAGCAGTGGAAGTTGGCGACGCCAGGTCCATCGCGTTACGTTGACGCGAAAACCGAGCAATGTATACTCCCACGCGCGCGTAGTACCGCCTTGCCTTGATGCATGCGCATTTGCGCGCGCCCGGCGTCCCTCATGTATGTAGCTGAATGGCGCGATTTTCGTTATATCTTTTTTATTCTATTTTTTCTACGCTGCACATCAAAAAACGGGAAAAGGTTAATAAACTTTAATCTTTGCTGGGTCTTTTGGCGCAAGCTGCATTAAAATCGGATAATTTGTAGCAAAATTACAGCCCAATGAAATCGGTCAATTCTAAAAGAATCACCCTGTATAAAACATGTAGACTACCAGTCAGGCCATTTTAGTCAGGGCTGCAGTTCCTTCAGACATGATTCAAAGTCTGGGGAAGCTGAGTTAGATCCACAGAAGGACTAACAGCCATGCCTCTTTTTAATCCTAGAGTGCATAACGGCGCTGTAGACTGAGACGGTAAAAAAAAATCGTCGCAACATGCAAACCTAAGACCACCCCTGAATTCAGCTACTACGGAACTTATAGCCAATCGAGTTGGGACAGCCGGATGATAGCCCTATGCTATTTGCTCTATACAGAGCCCTATACATAGCCCCATACATATGTACTGTTTGCTCATCAAGGTTCTCACCCGATTGAAGCCTTGTGTGTCACTTCGGTGTCCAAGCAAGAGCGCCTTCGCCTGAAAAATAACGCAGAATAGCTGTAATACCACGTGTGCTATAGGGCATAGGCGGGGGCGATTTTCGCCTATACTTTTCTTGCATTTCCAACGGCGACACAACCAGTTGAAATTTTCATGCACCCCATTACAATGTTATTAAGGCGAAAGCCTTAGATGGCCCATAAAACGCGAAAATTGACCGGCGTTGCGCGCCGGTAGCGTGAACACGAGTGGTACAAAAAATCATCATAATGTGATGACGCCACAGATCGTCAAACTTTGTGACGTCCTCATGACGTCACAGTGACTTCATGCGATGTCAGACGATGACGTCATCACATCATATCGTAGCTTGGTCGACGGTGTGCCGATCACGGAGACAGTGCAAAACCAGGCGAGGGTGCCTCCGATCCTGCAGGCAATGCAAATCACCGTTAGGTGCAGAAAGCTTTCGGGGGGTGGTGGGGCAGGATCTGTACGTCGACTGAGAAGAAAAATAAGATGGCTTTCGCCTTGCAGTCGTCTTAGGTGAATGCATAAGGGACCCTATGAGTTTTTCAGTGAACCCGCTGCTCAGGTTTTTCAAGATGTCGTAGGCACTAAGATTTAGTATATCATCATGCTCGTTCTAGTTGTCATGTAAATAAAAGTCAAACCAGCGCCAAATGAACGTCTCTAACGTGAAAAGAGGGTTCAAATAGCGAGGACGGCCCCTTCGACATGCAGCTTCATTCGCTCCACTATCCAGTCGCACGCGGTGTCCATGCGTATCCAAGACTCCCTGCCAAAGACGTATATTGATTACTCTCAGTCGAGGGGACATTGCGCGCGCGCGATGTATTCGAGTAAGCATGCTCGACTTCAAAGTTTCGCACCGCCTCATCAGAATTCCATACGGCGAACTCGTCATGGTAGTGGCACATAACTCATAGTAAGTCCATTTCTGACGTCTGTCCTCGATAGGCTTAAAAGATCCCACTGAGTCCAGAATGTATTTGATTCGCTATGTCTTTGATGTCTTTGATGTCGCTAATATTTTTCGGCGATTATCTACGCGCTTGACCTAGCGTAAAACAAACAAACAAAAAAAAAAACCGCCAGGCCTGCGTTGTACGTGCAGCACAGTCACATCGAAAGCTGGAAGAGTGGCCTTTCTAGAGCCGATTGTAAACTCTCTTGGGGAAGCTACTACACATAAACTTGCAAGGCGCGCACTACGCCATAAATCATCGTAATTTTTACCAAGTATGGGAGCACCCACTGTGCCATTATTCGCCATTCTGCAGAGAAGCGAGGTACCCGCTACACATCTGTAAGGCATTATGTGCACTTTCTTGATGCTGTGGCTGATGACGTTGAAGAATTATGGCTTAGCCCTTTCTAATGGGTTGGAAGCTTTAAACGAGACACTTGTTGCGCAATCCGCATTGTGTCACGCATGGTTGTTGTTTTACTCTTCTACCACGCTATATTACATCTATTAACGCGATTCCTTGGCCGAGGTTATGCCTATATCAGATTTTTTTGTGAAGTAGTTTCAAGGACCGGCGTGGCTCTGTGGTAAAATACTCGACTGCCACGCAGAGGGACAAGGCTGAAATCCCATCCGAAACTGCATATTTTTTCCCCTTTCGAGCGATAGCGGTTACTGATCAAAATCGGCTGTTGTTGTGACCTTACAACAGCTTTCGCTGTAAAAGCCAAGTGTTTCAAGCAAAGAATTGATACCGGCGGCAGTACCGCGAGCGTTATTCCAAGCACGCGTCGGTCCTCTCTTGGTCGCTACAAATGAGGTTATTTGGAAAGAGCGCAATAGAAATGAGAAGCGATGGAAGACTGGTTAAATGGATGAACGTGCAGTTTGCTGCCCTAAACATGGGTTGGCGTATTAGGTGGAGTAAAGAAAGATATTTCAAAGTCAAGGGAGAAAAATAGAGAGACATATGGTGCAATATCAATTAGCAGCGAGCGCCATATCAAGCACTACGAAGCGGATGTGACGTTTGACTATGTCTGTTCCGCATGACCGTGCCCTAGTGCTATATTACGCAAACGTGAAAACGCCAACTAGCTCAGAAACATGCCCAAGAGAAATAGCTTGGGAACACTGGAAAAACTTCCACCCCGGGCGTAGCCAGAGCTTAATTCTGGGGTGGGGGAATGGGCTCTCATCCGTCTATGTGTATATACAAATAAATCTGAAAAATTTCCGTGAGTGGTTGAACCGTCCATCTCCCATGTCTATGCCTATGACTGCTACTTGGAACAGGTTCTCTTTAGGAAGCGAAGCCTTTCTATTGGATTTGCTGAAAGCTAAAAGTTTTCTTTTCTGTCATGAAAGGCACTAGTTAAGTAGCATGCCTAAACCTATATGACTTCGAGGGCTCTGATAACAAGAAAGGCGTTGTGCTTAACACCTCTGTGGATAGTCAAAGGACGAGTTGAAAAAAAAATTGAAATAGCCCTCAGCCAGGCTTAGCGCCTTTATTAAGTTATCCTTGACATCGACAGGAGGCTGTTTCTGAGAAGTAACGTAGTAACAAAGCCCTATAAAAGGCATACTTGGTAGCATAAACAAAGCACAGCTATAATATACGCATGCTTGATTAAGTTCTCTTTGCAACACGAAAGGGCAAAAGAAATGTTTTTCATATATTTGTTGTTGCAGGTGGCTCCAAAGGTGTAGGCTAGAAAATTGCCCTTCTCTTTTAAGGGTCGTGCTATTTGAAGTAACAACCACCGTTCTTTCAAATTGACACTACTATAGATTACAAAGCTGACATTAACATTACACAGAGTTACAGGTGAGCGCTAGAGACAATTTTTACCACGTCACTCCTCTTCCTACGAGCAACGCAGGAAGAGGAGTGACAAACGACATGCACAGTGTGCAATTTTTTTTCTATCTCAAAGGCCCTTACTTTTGCTTTGCTTTGAGTCCACAGTAACGTGGCTTTGAAACACAGTGCATGACCACTAACACTAAAACCTCACAAGCCGTGCGCTTCATTCTCCACATTTTCGACTTAAGAAACCATTGCTTGGCTTTCTTGAAAGCGCATAGATGGCCGTGTAGCCTTTAATAGCTTAACTGCCGATCACCACGATATTGTTTTACCGAAAATCTGTTCCCCCACAGCAAAGACCGATATCTCCCTTGTGCGTTCTCGTGCAGCCAGTTGCACGCTTGACCACTGAAGGCAGTACGAAGTAAAGCCACAGTGACTGTATTGGCTTTAAGGAAACTGTATTTAATTTGGCCACAAGAAGCCTGCAGGACCCAAATAAAGTTTTTCAACCAACCAACCAACAAGAAGCCTGCGACAGTTCACTTGCCCACTTTCGCCAACGGCTCCGTACCAGTCAAATTGTTAACACTTAAAATGTAGACTTCGATGGAAATTGAATTTGCAACTTTCCTTGCCGTGGGTAACTATATCCTTAATGAACTAACGAGAAAACAGGCAAGTGTCGTTCAGTGTCCGTGTGTTTCGAATTGTCAAATAATTCATCCTTCCACTGTCAGTTGCTAGCATCTTGGTTATAGCTTACTTGGTCGAACGACCGCATCGGAAAGGTGTTGGTACCGCTTTCGAACACCGAACCATGACAAATTTTGCGCCATTCTGAGAAATCAGGCTGTGTTCCAATTCTGGACAACATCGTAGACAGTCTACGCTGACAGCTTAGAAGACAGCATCGAGGTCATGTTGTCCGACAAATGGAACGCGCATAGAAGACGTCTACGCGACGTGATGCCACCTAGCGTCGAGAAGAGAAAGCTAAGAAAAACAAGCGTAAATGTTCTTTCTTTAGCCTCTTTCGTGTTCAAACCTATGAAAAAATTAACTTAGCTTACATTGAGCGCCTGGAAAAGCGCCTACTGGTGTACAGACGACCATACCGGCGAGATCCGAGCTACGCGAGCATTGCGCTGTGCCGCCATCTTGTTTGGACAGCAATGTAGCCTGCATCGTTTTTGTCTTTCTCGAAGCTGTCTATTTTGCCGGCTACGTGAGAATTGGAATGGGACTTAAGATGGCCGCTGTCCACTTAGCTGTCTATTTAGCCGTCTACGGTGAGTATTGGAACACACCCTCAGTCTCACATTCTGAGAATTTTTCATGAATTTCCGTGTAGCTGTATTCTACAAACGAGTGGATCACAATTTTGCATTTTACAACCTTCCCTCTAGTGCTGGGCAGTATCGAAGATACATGTATCTTAGATATTCTTTTGGTATCTTGTATATGTATCGCGATACGTCTCGCAAAATGAGTATCTGTACCTGTATTTCCGATACGTTCAGCATGTATCGTGTATTTTAAGATACAAGATACTGTCATAAAAGCACCACCGTGCAAAACAATAAACGTCGAACGGAATTCTGGTTCCCAAGGTGATATTGCTGCCACTAAGCCACCTGAATAAAACTAACGATAGTGGCATTCTTGTATATTTCCGCCAGAGTGCTTCAGCGAGCGCAGGTGATGAGGTTTAGGCGTCCCTATTGGTGGAGCAGAGTCACGTGATGGCGCGCGAGCCATCTAGACAAAAACAAGCGTGCGAACGTCTACGCCCCTTTTTTTCTAATTGTTTTCTTTCTTTTTAGTTGTGTGGATATCATGACACTTGTTCATAGCCACTGCACTCTACTGCGTACTCCTATGCGTGCGGCGGCTTTCGCACAAATTCTGATGCCGCTATACTGTCGCAATCCAAGTTTGTCTTGCGTGTTGCTTCGTTGCGAAGTCTGAAGAATGCAAGAATGAGGCTGCTTTGCGTCTCGCGGTTTTCACACATCAGCGATTTGAATGTTCTCGTGGATGTAAGCTTGACTTACATAAGTACGATGAGATCGCCTTATATGCAAAGAAGATCCTAAATACCGTCCCGCTATCGGTGCCGACGTTAGATGCAATAGAACAAGTGTTTACGTAAAAGAGAATATTCTGGCGTACTGTGTCTTTGTTCTTCCTGCTATATTGTTAGAGAAGTTTTTTCAATGATAATTTGATTGTTAGCACAAGTGCTCTCATTGCTGTCGTCAGTTTGCATCTCGTACATTACCTAGTCCTCTGCATAGTTTTAACAGTGAAGGTTTCTGCTAATCGTTCCTTGTCCGTCGAACCAAAAAACTATCATCATTAGAAACGGGTATGTGCCACAGAGATGGGGTAAATTCCCCTACTTAACACTGGTCCACCAAAAATGAAGAAGGCAACAATTAGCCCGACAAATTGCTGCGAAGCGATGGCGGCGAGCCGAAGACCCTGAGTACGTACAATGAGAGAATACCAGGTAACGGGAAAGACAACGGTGGCTTCGAGAAGACCACGAAGGGATGGAAGGTGTACGCCAACGACGATGGAAGGCGCCTGATGCCGTCCAGCTGTTCTACTCGAAAGACTAAGACTGGTCTTAGCCATAAGCTGATCGGTCTCATGCGCCGTAACAGCGAAATTCATCCCCGCCACAGCCAAGTTAAAGCAAAAGTTCAGTTAAAGCATAAGTTCAGTAACGTTACAGCCAAGTTGAATCCAAGTTCAAGCCTCTCTACAGCCAATTTCAACCTCGCTACAGCCAAGTTCTGCCTAGATACAGTAACAAATAAGCAAGAGACCGATAAGCTTCGCTGTGTATCGAGCTTTGCGCGGCTGAGTGCAAGCTTTGAGCCATCTTTTGCGCCCGTCTGCTTATTGTAATATGCCATTTGTCACCGGCTGCTAAAATACACTGTCTGCTTTATTCTTATTTTTTAATGGTCTGCGAACGTGGTTTTATTTCATATTTCACGGGCTTTCTTTAAAAGCCCGAAAATATTCACCACGCAGAATGTACGCTGCGAGAAAAAAATGGATCGATCGTTTTAAATGCGCTCTACGATGTGTCGAAGCGCAGTTGGCCCTAAATTGCATAATAAAGATGTCGCATAATTGCCCTTATTTAATTAACCTGTTAAGCTTAGTACAAAACATGCCATAACGAGCGCCACATGACGGTACACCAAATACCTTTGGTTTCATGCAGCGGCAATTAAGCAATTTTTTTAAATATTTAATTCTAGTTACGTGAAACAGCCTGTATACTTATTCCCTTTGATTGTTTAGTTCGGAACCACCTTGCTATTTGACTTAAATATATTGGTTTTCCTTTGACTAGGTCACCTTAAAATATTCCTATTGTCACAAATCTGTAGGTAGCAGAGCCAGAAGTTGCAATAGTGTGAATAGCAGTGATAACCTGAGGCGCTTTGTGCCTCTCGAACACTTCTGAGTCGTTTCCTGGCGGCTCAGGTTCTCTCGAAGAAATGGTAAAAGAGTGCACGTTAGTGAATAGGCTCCCAGCGAACGCTTTACGCCAGCAGATAAGTAAAATATGAAAAATCACTGCAGTTTTATGTCCTCAAATAATTATGAGCGCCGACTCGGCAGTTCATCGTCTTCACACGATGCCTCACAAACGATATCGCTACAAACGTTGTTGCTGTTCTACACCTGTCGGTGGATGCGGTATTACGAAAGCAAAAATACGCTCGCGGACGAGGTAAGACTGCGCAGCGGTATTCGCGTAATTGTGCGGAGGCTTCCTAATGACGTTCTTGCAAGTAGATGGCAACCTGCTAGCTGGTCGCGAAGTAGAGCCGCGACACCCATAAATTACAGAAGTGTCACGCAAAAACCACTAACAGTGCAGCGGTTAAAGAGCTGTCATGTTAAGCTGCCAAACAAATCCCAATATGTTGTTTAGGAATTAAAACTAATATACCTTGAGCAAGAAAGTGTGTATCTTGTCATACAAACAGGTATTTTGTTAAAATTAAACAAAGTTGATCGAGGTTAACAAATTTTCAAGTAAACACCGTTCTAGATAGGCCTTTGCTGCTTCATTATATAGACCTATAATAGAAAATCTGCAAATGTATCGAAGTGTCTTACGATACATTTGGGAAGTATCGTATCGGATACAAATATTCCGGATATATCTTGTATCTGTATCTCAAATACTTCTTGCTCGAGTATCTTGTATCGTATCGCGATACAATTTCAATGTATCTTTGCCCAGCTTTGGTTCCCTCCACCTTGCGAAATTCGGCAGGGCTGATATCCATATTTGTTGTTTAGGTATAAAAAAAAAATCTAGTCTTGACTATTTTGCAGCACGCGCTTTTGCTTTTGCGCAATATTATTTTGTGACCGTTGCGTATTCCTTCCTGCTAATACGAATAAACACGACAGTGCAGCATTGACGCACAGTTTCGAGATATGATCATCATGTGACGTTTACAAATGATACCCTGCTATGCTTGTTTTAAAGTACCATCGATTCGCGGTCAACTCATGCTGCCATCAATCTATCAGCACGAATGAGTTGTACTTAGGACAACTTATTTGAGCTCGCGTAGTAAAAAAAAATACTTCTGGCAAATTTTCTTTAAAGCTTGACGTTTTCTTCTTGGAGGTTTACATAATTAACCCTAAATGCATAAGTGGCTTAACAGGGGATTTTAATAATAGGTTAGTTGGATGGTGGCATGGTTCGGCTACAAGGTGTGTGTATGTGTGGCGCACTCAATCACGCGCACAAACACAGGCGCGCACACGCACTCTTAAGATAAACAAATCGCAGGCACGCTCCAACGCGAACAACGGGGAGAGGGAGTGCGCAGTGTTGAAGCAAATCGATTAGCCTGTCAAGGTCGATAGAAATGGAGGATCTAATTTCATGGTCACAACGCGAGTATGTGGGGGAGGCCGTGCGTTCTAGAAACATGAATCCTAGGCCGCATGAGCTACGTAGTGCTTTTTGGAGGCTAGGGATCAATATGCGGTCATCCGTTCGTATTTCACAGGCTTGCAATCTAGGAAGTAAGTGGCTAGAGCGAGAGTTTATTGCTGTAACATAAGGCGGCCCACACGGTACCACTAATTTCGCAGCAAGGTCTGGACCAAATAAACTTCCAAAACAAATGAATGTGGTACGCAGCATACTCGAGCTAAAAGTGGTCTATCGCTAGCAATATTTGGGTTAACGATGCGCGATGTAAAGCTTTGAGGCATCACGCAGAGGTAGACAGTAAGGAGTGGATCTTATGCTCAGTTAGGCATTACGTCGATTTAGTCTTCAGCAAATGATAATGTCTGACTATTCAGGAATCTTTCGACTAAATATCTTGAGGGAGGAGAAAGAGAAGGCGGAAGCGTAATAACTACACATGTAGAATATGACCGTTGCGAACGATAACCACTGATTATATTAGTTCAGCGCTTGTTAAACGCCTGTAAAACAAATGACACAGCATTTGAAGTCGCGTGTTGGTATACATTGTTTTACTCGCACAGTCTAGTCAGTGCGCGTGTAGTTAGTGCGCATATGTTGTTCGTTAGCCTAAGGGACAGGGGGGGGGGGGGGCGCACTGCAATAATTATTTGATTACAGCGCCGCATAAACGTTAGTTAATCCGGAACATTTGAAGCACGTCTGAACAGTTATTACAACTGTTATTAAAAAAGACTGAGAAGGCAGCTCAGCAGCTGTGACTCCAGGGGCTATACACCATACCCCGAACAGTGTACGATTGGACATGTTGGTAGAGCATGACTTGAGTTTCTAGCACTGCTGCGAAGCACTGCTAGCACTGCTGCGAAGCACCCTCTAGCACTGCTGCGAAGCAGGTGACGCGACCGTCGGTTGCACTTGAAGCACTGTGACCACGGCAACATCAGCAGCCTCACTTCCCCCGTTGGCGCTCTCGCGCAGTGAGCCTGCTACCCATCTTCTAATTCACTGTACTTAAACTATAAAGGAAATCGAAAAACTATTTCGCCTGTCTGCAAGAAGAAGCGCCACAGTGGCTGCCCCTGGTTTTTATGCTTCTTATTAAACAACGAAAAGCTTCATATTGCGGTTTTCTTGTGCACAGCTCGAAACAAAGCAGATAAAGAGCAAACATTACACGCAAAAGTAAGGCGATGCGCTGACACAAGTGAGATGACTTGCAGCTTTTAACGAAAAGATACGGCCGCGGCGCACCTTCAGTCAAATTTCCTCACGTTCTTGTCATGGTTAGTTTCGGTCTCACGTAAGAGAACGGTCGCGCTTCGTGCGCGCCAGGCGGGATCAGTTTATATCGCCCTTAAAACTCGACGACCTATATCTCGAACGACGTGCAACTCTGGTGATTCCTAAAAAAAGAATGAGTATGCCATAAGTTGGCTCGCACTGCAGCTTTGTAATATAAACACCTGCTCCCAAGTCAATAATTGAAAAGTTAATTAACCAGATATTGTTAATTGGTAGCTACGGTGTCATTTTAGCTGCGACCAAGAGTTTCCCCCTCGATGTGGAGTTCGCGTCAGAAAAGGGCAGGAGCCTTACGGCCATAGAATTTTGTAGCGTTAGCTACACTTGCCTAGCATAGCCGATTTAGCGTGGATCGTCATGAGCTGTGCTGCGCATGCGCGATGATCAGTGCGGAGCGGGTATCCCACGCGCTCTCCGCCACCGGCACGCGCGGCCGCCGCTGCTGGCGGCGGAGAGCGGGAGGAGTGGCGTCGTAGCCGAACAGATAGAGTGGCGCCGGCGCGCGCCACTCGCCGCTGCTGTTCTGCGCATTCGAGAGGGGTGACGTCGTAGCCATGGCGGCGCGCAGCTATTCTCCTTCGCTGTGCAGTCGCCGTCTGACAATGCGCTGGTGCCGCTTGATAGCGCCTTTGACTGGCGTTTGCAGGTGGGTAACGCCATGGAGAAGGAGAGCGCAAATGCTGCTCAACGGCGCAGAAGAGAAGGAGAGCTTATGTCATGGGATGCCGAAGTAGTTGCCTGCCAATTAGCGGTTCAGCGTACGAAGAATGAAGAAGAACCTGACGTTGAGCAAAAATAAATATGCATGTGTCGCATAATACGTGTACCGTGTGTGTGTCATTGGAGCAACAGTGAGCATGACAATCAAGCTAATCCTAGACAATCTGAAAAACTCAGAATGAGTTTTCCAGATTTTTTGGAGGCACTTGAATGACATTGTTGTCCTATTTTTTTTTTCTTCTTTTCATTTATGTACCCGATTGTGCTCAAGAGGTGGCGATATTTGTTCTGAAGAAGAACTTGTTGTGATGTTACTGTTATTCATTCCTATTGTATGTACCCCACTCCTGCAATAGCCCTGCATTGGGCTGCAGTATTTGAAAATAAATAAAAATAAATAAATCAGCTGAACCTTTGCTAACGTTACGTATATCCTGGCATAGCCCAGCTAAGCCACTGCAAATTTTTAATTAAAAATCTGTATTTTCTAAAAAAACACTCTGTATATTTAAGTGTGTGTGTGTGTGTGAAAAGCTGAAACACCCTTCCCTACATTCCCGGTTTCAGGCATGGGACCACAACTGCCTCATCAAAAAAATCTCTTTCAAAACAATGTGGTGAATTACCTCGGTCGGGCACTTCTCCATCTCCTTCTGTCTCTTCTTCTTCTTCATATTCTTCTGCCTCATTGCCCATTAGCAGAGTTTTTGCTCACACTGCAAGCTTCGCCACTCCCCACGTTTCAGGTCAGTGGAGCTGAAACACCCTTCCCTACACGCATAGGCGTGCACACAGGGCGGGTGGGGGGGGGGGGGCTAATCACCTAAGAGGGGGGGGGGCAAAATCTTCCCCGTACATTCACCCTTCTAGTCACCTAAGAGGGGGGGGGGCGCAAAATCTGTTCCATACATTGACTTATGGGGTAGAGGGGGCGCTGCGATGAACATTTGCCCCCCCCACACGCTGATGGGGAACACGGGAACACTGCTCACGCCTATGCGCATAAGTAACCAAGACAGTGGACAGAAAGAAAGGTTGCGCGGTGGTCAGGTGGTAGGGTGTAAGCACGACTACGCGGAATGCCAAGACGTGCGGTGGGATGCCGTTATCGGCGGTTAGCAGTGTTTATATCACTTTCATTTCACTTTGCTTTGTCATTTCTACACTACGATAAGTAAAACAAGTATTTGCTCCCATGCTTTTTTTAATTTCTGTTGTCCATTAATCAGTCATAAATATGCCAACATACAATAAAAACCAACTTAAATAGCGGAATGTCGTCTCTTCAAGAAGACCAAACTAGTAAAGTTTAGTAATAAAAAATTCACCTAAAAGGAAGCATGGCCACAGATGGGATACGAACCCACGTCAAATACCTTAGTGCAGCCTTTCTTGCCGAGTGGTCATGGCGAAAATTACTAGTTACACATAGCATATCTATCCAATACAGTAGTCTTCGTGAACGCAGCAGCAGCCGCCAGCAGGCCCATGTTTCTGTGCGTTGCCTCGTAGATGGCAAACACCTTCATCGATGCGTCCGGCCATTCTTGGTCCAGCCGACCCTCGAGAACAACGCCAAGAAGTGTATGATTGTCCATGATGCCGAGGGACAGGCGACTGATGAAAGCGCGCCGACTTGTCACGGTGCAGTTTCCGAAGATGAGCTTTCTGATATTCCTGCTGGCGTTGACAGCGTCCGCTATGCTCTCCACGTCCCTATTGCTCATGCTGTCTACGTAGAAGACGACTTCCTTTATGCTGTTGTTCCTGGCCAGAGACTCCACGATCACCTTCCACCACTCATCCGAAAAGTCGAATTCGTCAGCGAATCCCGTGCTCACTTCGAGCTTCCTCAGCACTGACGTAGACTGCACGTACTCTGCCAGAGCCGACGACACGGCTAAGTTGCCGCTCGGAATCTCAAGTACCAGCGAAGTCACGTGACCGCAATCCGGTAGCTGAAGTACGGCGGCGGTTTTCACGTCTACGTGCACATCTCCGACGAGGAATAGTCCTGAAAACATCTTGTATTTCAGCAGGTCTACGTTGTCTTCGGCGAAGTACACCCCGCAGGACACCTTATCGTGGACTGCGTTGTGTTCTAACGTGTGGCACACGTGCGTCAGAAGTTTATGATTTGTGCTGTCAGAGAGTACATAAACCTTCTTCAAACAGTGCTTCGACGAGAGTATGCCATTGAAGCGTATCCACTGCTGTGGATTCCATATTTGATAAGTAATTGAGAGTTCTTCGAGTGCCTCGTTCTTCCCGAGTGCCTCGATCCAGGTATCGTAAGCGGCGTTATGAATTGGGGAGACATCTTCGTAGATGGATAGTATGACAAGGCTGCTGATAACAGTGTTCTCGCCGATGATTCTGGCAACGAGCTGTATGCTCTCTATACCGCACGTAAACGTTGACATGACTACCTTGGGCAATGTTTTGTTGTGCAAGATACATTCAAGCACTGCCATTTCGGTCTTCTCGCTGTCAGCCGCGAAACTGAATGATGCCAACGAAGGGGCGAGCATCAAGTATTTCAGGATCTCCTCTCGGCAGGCTTCGGGGACCAGTGATCCTCTGAGAGTCAGCTCTTTTAAAATGCCACTTTGCACGAGGCCCGACAGCAAGTTGTTGGTTCCTTGCTCTTCCATGCTTGTCCCTTGGAGGCCGAGGACGAGTAAAGATGGCGAAGTTCCCACCAGTGCTGCAAGTGCAGTTGGAAACTCGGCGCAGCAGTCACCAGAGAACGAGCACTCCAGTTCTTCGAGACTGGTTAGAGATGGTATGGTCGCACATATGCTCTCGCCCATCGGGGAACACCAAAACTGGAGCCTTTGTTTCTTGAGACGCGAGTAAGAAAGTACGTCGCAAAGAAGCGATGCGCACTTCTCGGAATCGAATGGTGTGACGCTAAGAGATGCAATGCACTGATGACATTTCAAAAGGCGGTGCCTCAAACAGGCGCCCAGCTTTGACTGGAAATCCTGCGGTTCCGGCAGGTGCAGGCCGGAATCTGCTACGCTCACCAAAACGAGCTGTCCGCGCGCTCCCGGTATTTCTTGTAATTCAATTTTCGCGTAAAATAAGAGTTCGTTCAAAGCCGCCTGATGTCGGACAATGTGACAAGGTCTGTCGGGTGTCTCGGAGTATGAACTGCGGCACTTGAAGACAGCCGCCGTGAAGCCGTCGGTGACACCCTCTAGGTCAGCCCACTGGTCAGCGTAAGCCAGCGTAAGCCAGCGTAAGCCAACTCGGCGCAAGCCAGCGTTGTGATCCATTTTCTTCGACCTGCGAGAGTTCAGTTGAATAAATTGCCATTATAATTGACTGTAACCAATGATTAGTGTTAAATAAGAGATCAAAAGTCTAGCGATCAAAATGTCATGAAATGTGTCGTTTACTTCAATGTTGTCAGGCAAAATGGAGTTTCACGTGGGGTAAATTGGCAACAACGACATGACTCACGCGGCGAATTCGAGACGTCACCTCCTGTAACATCCTGATTTGGGTCTGCGTTCGTTTTATGGCACTCATTTTCATAACCTACTTCCTCGACCGGACATAATCACATTGAATAAGTGATTTCAGAGGGCAAAGAAAACTTATGATTATGACGATGCACATTTAGAACAAGCAATGCGCTGAAGACGGTAAATTGGCAGAGTGGCATTCAGTACACTGCTATACACTCGACCACATCTTCGGCCTCCTCCTCCCAGTGTGACCAATAAAGGATTCGTGGCCAAGAAGGCCACGAGTGGAACCGTGAACGTCAAATCTTGTCGCCTTCTTAGCTGAAGCACTGTGAATTGAACTGCAATGTGCGGGGATGCCAGGTCGAAAATACAATAAGTAACAAAAAAAATCAGAAAAATAAGCCGAAAAGTAGTCAACTTTTGCCAAGGGGAGTTAAATAGCCAAAATTAGCCATGCGTGTGTGAAAACAACTGCGATGTTTTTATTTAAATCACTAAACGGCAAAGCCTTTCGGCGAATATATAAATATGTACAACATGAACACTTCAATATCAGAACTCTTGATATTCAAGAGTAAATCATTGAATCTAGAAATCATTTTCGGGCAGGATGACGAAGTCGTTGCGTTGTTGCAAAAATGACACTCTCTACACACATCTCTCTCTTCACACTGATGGGCTAGTTGGTAGTGCATGATTCAGATAATAGCGCGAAGAATCACAAGGACGGCGTCCCGTCTTGCTCTTTCGCCGTGCGTGTAATTTGTAATAATGAACTGGTTGCTGCCATGGAAGCATAAATTGTAGTCGCTTTCGCAATCATTACTTGCGTGATGACGAAGCCTGAGCAGTTAATATTGTCGAGTTGCAGTCCGTACCAAATCCTAACACATGACACAAGTAGTTCGTCGGATATCCGATGCCTAATGTCGATGATGCAGAGCGCCCGGGATGCGGAGCGTTTTCGATTCCGGTTTACTTCCAATAGCGGTTTGAAGTCGCGTGCAAGAATAGGTGGTCTGTAAAATAAACTATAAACGTGCAGCTTATTTATGTGATTATTTTATGGTCCCCACCATTGACCTTTACCTCTGCTTAGGCGACTAAGCCATTCTCTTTGTTAAAGTTCATGGTACAATCAAAGTGCAAAATCCAATTTTGGCAGCTGGAAACACGCATTGGCTGCCGTGTTTTTGCACCAAATACACGTACGCCAGCGGCTGCGACGTCACCAGATATAGATAGTTTCGTTCATATTGGGGGAACGAGAAAGAAACCCAAAACTAGCCAAGTAGCGAAGACGTTTTTTCTCCCGCCACCGGCCTAAAAGAAGTAGCCAAATTGCCTCAAAGTAGCCAAACTTGGCAACCCTAGCACTGTGTTCTTAAATGTATTATTAACTTAGCGCGTCATATGAAGGAACCTTGTCTCGTAAGTCTGTCGCAGTATTCTGTTGCGCTTGGACTCACTTTGGAGAATTAAACTCCAAGCTTGATGTTCCTTAGATACAAATGCATACACGTGCGCGGGACCCAAAATCACCTAAGCGGCGCGCCGGTGTTTCCACCTCCGGCGGCGGCGCGTGGACGGCTCGGGGTTCATCGGGCCGGCGGCGGCGCGGCGAGGGGGGGGGGGGGGGGGGAGGGAGAGGTAGGGCGAAGCAGTGAATGCGATAAGTACACGCCGTAATGGTATATGAACGAGGGATAGCTGCTAACTCTTTTAGCTCCGATCTCTCTTAACTCTACAAAACGCTGGTGTATGGCAATACGGCCGCTCCCGGGAGACAAGCGGTTTTCAGTCAGTTTGTCGTACCAGTGGTCCGAGCGCGAAGCATTGAGATCACAGGGCTCACAGCGCGTAGAAGTTATACGAGCCTTTCGCAGGGGGATGTCTGCCGAAATAGCACGCGTGCCAGCGCTCTCGACCACGCCCTTATAGTCAAAGTTAGCAGTTCCTCCTCGAGTTACGCAGTCCCTATCCCCAGACATCCTTTCCTGCTCCTTCGCCCAGCAAATGACGGGCGGGGCGTTTCCTTTTGCTTGAGGAACAATCGACGGCAGGCCTCGCACGCGGGTTGATGGTATTCCGTGTCACGGAGATGACCAGCTTTTTTCATCTCTGCTTGAACAATGTTCTTGCCAACGCTCGCGAGCTTTTACTCGCGGGTAGAACATAAAATGCGCGGAGCGATGTTGTCGATTTAGAATTTATACGAAACATGACGGCGACGGTGAAAACCTGTCCTGAGTGTCGATACAATTGCTAACGCAATAAAAAGTATACAAAAACCGTCGAAGTGGGCTCGCCTTTTTCCTGGAAAGGTGCATCATCTCCGCTGTAAAGATTGCGTCCGTTGGAAGAATCACATAATCCGGCGTCTTTTCCATTGGTTTCGTTCTCGCCTTCAATACCCTTCTTACAAGAGACATCGCCTCGCCGCTTATTAAATGCGAAGCATTTCTTAGCGAACCTCAGGCACTTTGGCCGTTTCTATCTATCTATCTATCTATCTATCTATCTATCTATCTATCTATCTATCTATCTATCTATCTATCTATCTATCTATCTATCTATCTATCTATCTCTATCTATCTATCTATCTATCTATCTATCTATCTATCTATCTATCTATCTATCTATCTATCTATCTATCTATCTATCTATCTATCTATCTATCCGCCTAGGTCTGGGCGCTCTCCTGGCCGTCTCCACAGGTTGTAATATGCCAAAATCGGCATAACAAAGGATCCATGTATGAACAACACGATTCACTGGTCATGACATGAAAAACGCAAAATACCTGTCTCGTACGTCATGAAACCCTTTCTCTCAGTCACGTGCGGCACATACCCGTATACCAGAGTTCATGTCATGCGGGTATGTGCCACAGGTAAAACAGAGTCTCAACCAACACAAAGACAGCGAACATACACATTGACACGCGAAGAAAATGATAACCAACTTTAACCAGCGTTTAACCAGAGTTCTTTAAGGTGCCCTGACATCGCACAGTACACGGGCCTTTATCATTTTGCCTTCATCGAAATGCAACCGCCGCGGCCGGGATCGAACCCGCAACTTTCGGCTCATGAACCGAGCACCGTAACCGGTACACCACCGCGGAGGACGCAATGAAATTGAGGGAGCTGACGGCAAAACAGCCCTGGAAGACACTCGACTACCGTCCACTCCTTGCCGTGGTCCGCAACGTGGACCACCTGGATTGCGCGAAAATCGGGCTAGTGCTTCCTACAATAACCCTGCCGAGAGTACCATGCCCCTCATCATTGCGAGTGACTTGAAAATTGTTTTATCAAAACCCATCAACGCCTGCTTCTTACACTGCATCAAAGACGGCTTGGATGTGAACAGGGTGTCACATGACCTCGGTGCCAGGTCCAGGACAGGAGGCATCATAGATCATTTCTTCGTAAGAGGCACCCACGATTTCCACCAGCTGTACTATACCATGCACTTCACTACACTTAGACCCCTCGTAGACGTGATCACGAACGGATTCGATACAAGTCCTGTCCAGCTACTGGTGCTCACTGATCACGGTGATGATGACCTTGTTCAAGAACTGTCAAAAACCCCTTCCACACATGCACACGAGTTCGTGAAGCGTGTGAGCGTTGTCCGTTATAAGGGAAGAGTATAAGCATAACAACTGAAACGCAACTGTAACAACTGTAACTTGTGAGTGTAACGTACTACGTGCGGTGCCCCTGCGCGTGCCACTCGGCTGTGTGTATATCTAGAGAAATTTTTCTAAAGAAGGCTTAGCTGCGCGTAACGTCTGTCCTGTACATCTGTGTTCCTTTTTTGTCCTGTTCGAATACGTGCTATCCAATATTGAAGAATATAAGCACTACATATCAGCTTTCCATGTTGCTGTTGGCATCGTTGCGCAACTGTAAACAACTGGTTATATGACACATGTGTGACTCTACGACATGTGTGTGTGTATACCATTTGCACATTTCTCTAGAGTCATTCCGTCATGTGTTGTTCAATGTGTAAAAATTACGCCACAGAAACTTTCCTGCGCATGCTTCGCATAACATCGATTCCTACGGTACGTGGGATCTGCCAAATTTTTTCTTCATAAAACACGCGTACAATGTCAGCACTAAGCGTTCAACCTATCATGATTTCGCGCTTGTCGGCTACAGTCTGTTGTCTCTGCGTGCGCGGTCGCAAACGTACAAAATGGAGCGAAATCAGTTAATCGCGCACGATAGTCGTGCGAGAGAAGCAAGAGCTGATGGGCGGCTGCATAGCAAAGTAGTATGGGAGACAATTCACTGCTGTTATTTCTTGTATACGGACCAGTCAAGAGTATGTACCCTGATAATGTCACGTGAATCACTGTTCTGGCATCACGAATGCACCAAAAAACAAGAAACGTTAAGAGAGTATAACGCGATCGTTGTTTCTGTTTTTTGTTGTATTTTCAGAGGCTGTTAAGGGCCCTTTATAAATACAGGGCGTGGAAACACGGACACAGGAAAGTAGTCAAGATAGCATGCAGAAACGCCGCTAACAACTGAAAAATCATATAGCGGCGGAACCGAAGGTAGACACAAATATTTATTTGCGCATTCCCACGTAAGAGGCCATAGCTATCAATCAAGTGAGAGTAGTGGTCTACGTGAAGGATAGATGTTCAATCTCTCGACATTTCTCTTATGTCCGTGTTTCCACGTCATGTATTCCTAACATGAATTCCTATCAACCAGCTCAACTGTATTCTAAGTTTGCCATTCGCTTTACTTCTGCACTTATTTATCGATTTAGTCGAATAAGAATGAAAGCATAATGTGTACTAACGCACCGAGATATATATATTTCTTATCTATTTTATTTATTTATGCACAGTGTACTAGGTCCAAGACCCCAAGAATATGCTATCCAGCGAGTTGGGTCGTCGCCCTTTAAGAGTGGAGGACGCGGCAGCCTTAAGGTCAGGCAATACTCGTGATATTTCTGTAGAAGAAAAAGATACTACAACTTCTGGGGAGCTATTCTCTATGCGTTCATCCAAAGATGTCCACAGTCCATTTTGGCAGAGCGCATTCAGTGATTCGAAAAAGCGGTGAGCCGTGAATTCACCTCGCTCTTGACCACGTCGCCGCACCGAACCCGCCAGCACAACCTAGCGTAAGAAGAGAGTCGACGAAATGCATAGAAACAGGAACTTTTCAAGTCTGAATTTGCATAAGAATGTGTCCCAGTTGTTTGAGAACGATGCAGGGAGTGCGTACCGACCTTACAGCTGCGTTAGACGAGCGGCCGCATTAAACTTAAATCGATGGATAACAAGATCAAAAGACATGTGGACCGAAAATCGTATCTCTGAGGGCTGCGTTCGTTGCATTGAAGCGCATTCCGTCCCTATCATTTGTGACGAGAGTTTTTGAAAGCTTCGTGATGTCATGATGGCGCTGCAGAACAAGAACCGGAAACAGGGGGCGCGCTTCTCGCCGAGGTCCCGCTATTCAGCGGCTGCTGAAATGGACAGTTCATTACATGGACACATCGAGAAGCGCTCCTCTGCGAAGTGCTGCATTTTATTTCCAGCTTCCCCATTCTAATTAAAAGAAAATACTAATGGCGGCGCGCCGCAATTATTGCGCGGCGGCGGCGGCGTGATCTCTCTCGGGACTTCGGCGGTGGCGCGAGCGGCGTGACGATAAAAAGGCTGCGACGTCGGCGCAGCGCGGCGGCGCACACCTCTATACAAATGACATATATACTATAAATCAGAAAAAGGTGCCGATTCACGAGACGCCGTTGTGAGAGTCACTTGACTCTCAAGGCGGAAATGCTTGCTGGCAATTTCATAGGTCCGCTTCCCCAAAAAAAAAGCGGAATGTTGTTAGTCGCAGGCAGATCTAGCCTTGTGAGGTACGAACGGAATTGCCCCTTCCGCCGTTCTATCGAACTTTGTCACATTAGATTAGTAAACTTACGTTAACTTTGCGACATGCCGTACTATAACTGGCGGTGAGCTCGATCTTAATAACAGTGACTCCGAAAATTTTGACTCACCGCTAAGTTTCACCGATGAACTTAGTACGCCCTGGGTCGCTTACCGAGTGCAGCTCCAAGGCCTTGATATGTCATTCCACAGAAGAGTGAAGATGATGATGATAATGATTCGTTCAACAATGGCACAGACGCACTACATATGGCACGATCCCGCTGGTTATGTGAAAAAAATTGTAGACGAACATATCGAAGTAAGTGACAGTAAATAAAATAAAGTTTGCTGTATAATCAGCCTTGTGAGAAGGCGATGAAATGAAAATTAATTGATAATTACGAAAGATATTTGCTTGGGTTCAGACCAGCGCCGGTGCCGACAGTGAGATATGACATGAATAATGCGACTTGCTTTCGCGTACGTCTTGAAATACTTTCCACAAGTCACGTGTGGCACATACCCGCCTATCGGTGCCCGTGGTATGCAGGTATATGACACAGGTGATTCATAGTTCATATCGTGGACAGCGGGAATTGACTTTGGAAATCTTACGCGAGAGCGTTAACGAGCCCGTGTCGCACAAAATCCTTTGCCGGCATTGGAAGCCTCGTCCATGAGCGAGAAATAGCGATGGAAGTAAAGAATAGCATTCGCCACTTTGCACGAGGCACAACAGCAAGTTGTTGGTTGCTTGCTCTTCGATGCTTGTCTCTTGGAGGCCGAGGACGACCAGAGATGGCGAAGTTCGCGCCAGCGCTGCAAGTGCACTTGGAAACTCGGCGCAGCAGTCACCAAAGAACGAGCACTCCAGTTCTTCGAGACTGGTTAGAGACGGTTTGGTCGCACATATGCTCTCGCACATCGGGGAACACCCAAACTGGAGCCTTAGTTTCTTGAGACGCGAGTAAGCAAGTACGTCGCAAAGAAGCGATGCGCACATCTCGAAATGGAATGGTGTGACGCTAAGAGCTGCAATGCATTGATGACATTTCAAAAGGCGGTGCATCAAACAGGCGCCCAGCTTTGACTGGAAATCCTGCGGTTCCGGCAGGTGCAGGCCGGAGTCTTCTACGCTCATCAAGGCGAGCTGTCGGCACGCTAACGGTATTTCTCGTAATTGCATTTCGCGGTAAATAACAGTTGTTCAAAGCCGCCAAATGTCGGACGATGTGACAAGGTCTGTCGGTGTCTCCGAGCATGTAACTGCGGTACTTGAAGACAGCCGCCGTGAAGCAGTCGGTGACGCCCTCAAGGTCAGCCCACTGGGCAGCGTAATATACGAGTGCGTCTTCAACTCGGCGCAAGTCAGCGTTGCCATCCATTTTCTTCGACCTGCGAGAGTTCATTTGAGCAAAAATAAATATGCATGAGCCACATAATACGTAAACCGTGTGTGTGTCATTGGAGCAGCAGTAAGCATGACATCATGCTAATCCTAGACAATCTGGAAAGCTCAGAATAATCGAATAATCAGCTGAACCTTTGCTAACGCTACGTATATCCTGGCATAGCCGAGCTAAGCCACTGGGAGTTTTTTATTAAAAATCTGTATTTTCTAAAAAAACACCTTTTATATTTATATATATATATATATATATATATATATATATATATATATATATATATATATAATATTATATATATTGATATATTATATTATATAATATATATATTATAATATATGTATATATATATATATATTATATCTATATTATATAAGATGTATATATATATATATGTATATATATACTATATATGTGTGTGTTTGTGTGTGTGAGTGTGTGTGTGGCGCCTCTCACCCCCTCCCCCCCACACACGTCTGTTTTCATTTGTGCGTCAAATAACGACGAAAAGACTAAAGACTTCCATATTGTGATCACCAGCGCTTCTTTTTTTGTTGGGCCGTAATGTACTGCTTCGAAAAGGTACATAAACGATAAAACCGACCGCTGAGAAAAAATCGCTCGCTTCGCTTCCACTTTTGCTAGTTGCAGCGAGGGCTCGAGAAAAAACAAATTGTCTATGTTGATGCACGGCATAAGGGTTAAATTGTTATTCGTTACAGCAAAAAAAAAGACATCAAGAGCCCTTCTTCTATAAGGAAAATGGGGCATGTAAAAGTGAAGAAGGCAACAGTTAAGCTACAAATAGCCGACAAGGTTATCAGGATTTAATTGTATTAATTAACAGAAATTATTCCGTCTCAAAATTGGTTTCGAATGCGAAGTTTTCTCCTGTAAAGCATACTTCTTAGCATGTTGCGGTGCGTAACACGAAGACACTTACGGCAAAATCGCCGCTAATGGGCAGTGAGAGACAGAAGAAGAAAAAGAAGAAGAAGCAGAAAATCCCGCAGAGTGGGTATGTGCCATAATTTTGAGGAACAAACAAACAAGGGACAAGTACCTTAGAGTAAGCTGCATTCCGACGCAGTTTTCCGACGACTTTAGTGGAGCTGAAACACCCTTCCCTACATTCCCGTTTCAGCCTTGGTACCACAAGTGCCTCATCAAAAAAATCTTTATTAAAACAATGTGCCGAATTACCTCGGTCGGGCACTTCTGCTTCTTCATCTGTCTCTTCTTCTTCTTCATATACTTCTGCCTCGTTGCCCATTAGCAGAGTTTTTGCTGCGGGAAACACCAGCGTACACTGCAAGCTTCGCCACTCCCCAGGTTTCAGGTCAGTCGAGCTGAAACACCCTTCCCTACACGCGTAGGCGGGCACACAGGGGGGGGGGGGGGCAAACTCTCCCGCGTACATTGACACTTCTAGTCATCTAATAGGGTGGGGGGGGGGCGCAATATCTGCCCCATACATTGACTTATTTGGGTGGAGGGGGCGCTGCGAGGAACCTCTGCCCCCCCTCATGGGGAACCCTGCACAAGCCTATGCGCTTAAGTAACTACGACAGTGGACAGAAAAAAGGGTGGCGCGGTGGTCAGTTGCTAGGATATAAGCACGAATGCATGGAATGCCAAGACGTGCAGTGGAATGCCGTTATCGGCGGTAAGCAGTGTTTATATCACTTTCATTTCTCTGTGCTTTGTCATTTCTATACTACGATAAGTAAAACAAGTAATTGCGCCCATGCTTTCTTTAATTTCTATTGTCCATCAATTACTCAAGAATATGCCAACATACATAAAAACCAAATAAAATAGCGGAATGTCGTCTCTTCAAGAAGCCCAAACTGGTATATAAAAAAATTGACCTAAAAGGAAGCATGGCCCAGAAGGGATAGGAGCCCAGGTCAAATACCTTAGTGCAACCTTTCTTGCCGAGCGTTTCTCGGCGAAAAATACTAGTTACTTATAGCATGGCCTGTCGAATACGGTAGTCTTCGTGAACGCAGCAGAAGCCGCCAGCAGGCCCATGTTTCTGCGCGTTCCCTCGTAGATGGCAAACACCTTCTTCGATGCGTCCTGCCATCCTTGCAGGACGTGTAGCCAAGAAGTGTATGATTGACCGTGATGCCGATGGAGAGGCGACTGACGGAAGCGCGCAGACATGTCACGGTGCACTCTCCGAAGATGAGCTTTCTGGTATTCCTGCTGGCGTTGACAGCGTCCGCTATGCTCCCCACGTCCCTATTGCTCATGCTGTCTACGTAGAAGACGACTTCCTTTATGCTGTTGCTCCTGGCCAGAGACTCCAAGATTACCTTCCACCGCTCATCCAAAAAAGTCGAAGTCGTCAGGCGTATCCCATGCTCACTTCGAGCTTCCTCAGCACTGAAGTAGACTGCACGTACCTGTGCCAGAGCCGAGGACACGGCTATGTTGCCTCTCGAAATCTCAGTACCAGTGAAGTGACGTGGACCACAATCCGGTAGCTGAAGCAAGGCGGCGGTATTCACGTCTTCGTGCCATCTTCCGACGAGGAATAGTCCTGAAAACAACTGTATTTCAGCAGGTCTATGTTGTCTTCGGCGAAGTACACCCCACAGAACACCTTATCGGCGGACACCGTTGTCTTCTAACGTGTGGCACACGTGCGGTCAGAAGGTTATGATTCGGGCTGTCAGAGAGTACATAAACTTTCTTCAAACGGTGCTTCGACGAGAGTATGTCAATGAAGGGAATCCCTGCTGTGGATTTCATATTTGATAAGGAATTGAGAGTTCTTCGAGTGCCTCGTTTTCCCCGAGTGCCTCGATCCAGGTATCGTAAGCGGCGTTGTGAATTGGGGAGACATCTTCGTAGATGAATAGTATGACAAGGCTGCTTAAACAGTGTCTCGCCGATGATTCTGGCAACGAGCTGTATGCTCTCTATACCGCCCGTAAACGTTGAGATGGCTACCTTGGACAATGTTTTGTTGTGCAAGAAAGCTTCAAGCATTGCCATTTCGGTCATCTCGCTGTCAGCCGCGAAACAGAGTGATGCCAACGAAGGGGCGAGGCGTCAAGTATTTCAGGAGCTCCTCTCGGCAGCTTCGGGGACCAGTGACCCTCTGAGAGTTAGCTCTTTTAAAATGCCACTTTGCACGAGGCACGACAGCAAGTTGTTGGTTCCTTGCTCTTCCATGCTCGTCCCTTGGAGGACGAGGAGGACTAGAGATGGCGAATTTCGCACCAGTTCTGCAAGTGCAGTTGGATACTCGGCGCAGCAGTCACCAAAGAACGAGCACTCCAGTTCTTGGAGACTGGTTGAGACGGTTTGGTCGCACATATGCTCTCGCACATCGGGGAACACCAAAACTGGAGCGTTACTTTCTTGAGACGCGAGTAAGGAAGTACCTCGCAAAGAAGCGATGCGCACTTCTCGAAATGGAATGGTGTGACGCTAAGGAGCTGCAATGCACTCATGACATTTCAAAAGGCGGTGCATCAAACAGGCGCCCAGCTGTGACTGGAAATCCTGCGGTTCCGGCAGGTGCAGGCCGGAATCTGCTACGCTCACCAAAGCGAGCTGTCGGCACGCTAATGGTATTTCTCGTAATTGCATTTTCACGGAAAATAGCAGCTCGTTCAAAGACGCCAGATGTCGGACAGTGTGACAAGGTCTGTCGGGTGTCTCGAGCATGAGCTGCGGCACTTGAAGACAGCCGCGGTGATGCAGTCGGTGACGCCCGGTAGGTCTACCCACTGGTCAGCGTAAGATACGAGTGGTGTCTTCATCTTGGCGCAAGTCAGCGTTGTCATCCATTTTCTTCGACCTGCAAGAGTTCAGTTGAATAATTTGCCACTAATATTGACTGGAACCAATGATTAGTGTTAAATAAGAAATCCAGTCTAGCGATCAAAATGTCATGAAATGTGTCGTTTACTTCAATGTTGTCAGGCAAGATGAAGTTTCACGTAGGGTAAAGTGGCAACCACGGCATAACTCACGCGGGGAATTCGAAACGTAAGCTTCTGTAACATCCTGATTTGGGTCTACGTTCGTTTTATGGCAGATATCATAACCTACTTCCTCGACCGGACATAATCACATTGACTAAGTGATTTCAGAGGGCAAACATTACTTATGATTATGACGATACACATTCAGGACAGCAATGCGCTGAACACGGTAAAGTTGGCAGAGTGGCGTTCAGTACACTGCTATGCACTCGCCCACATCTCGGCCTCCTCTCTCAGTGTGATCAATAAAGGATTCGTGGCCAAGAAGGCCACGAGTGGAACGGTGAACGCCAAACCTTGTCGCCTTCTTAGCTGAAGCACTGTGCATTGAACTGCAATGTGCGGGGATGCCAGGTCGAAAAGACAATAAGTAACCAGAAAATCAGAAAAAACAAGCCAAAAAGTATTCAACTTTTCCCAAGGGGAGTTAAATAGCCAAACGTAGCCACGCGTGTGTGAATACAACTGCGATGTTTTTATTTAAATCACTAAACGGAAAGCCTTTCGGCGAAAATATAAACATGTACAACACCTGAACACTTCAATATCAGATCTCTTGAGATTCAAGCATAAATTATTGAATCTAGCAATTATTTCGTGCAGAGATGACGAAGTCTTTGCGTTGTTGCAAAAATGACACTCTCTTCACACATCTCTCTCTCCATAGTGATGGTAGTGCATGATTCAGATAATAACGCAAAGAATCACAAGGAAGGCGTCCCCTTGCTCTTTCGCCGTGCGTGTAATTGGTCATAATGAACTATTTGCTGCCATGGAAGCATAAATTGTAGTCGCTTTCGCAATCATTACTTGCGTGATGACGAAGCCTGAGCAGTTAATATTGCCGAGTCGCAGTCCGTACCAAATCCTAACCCATAACACAAGTAGTTCATCGGATATCCGAGGCCTAATGTCGATGATGCAGAGCGCCCTGGATGCGGAGCGTTTTCGATTCCTGTTTACTTCCAATAGCGGTTTGAAGTCTCGTACAACAATAGGTGGTCTGTAAAATGAGGGCCCAGGCAGCATTTTCCTCCGAGTCCCAGCTACGTATTCAAAAGCATTTGCTTTTGTTTTCCCCGCGAGGCCCGCTTGACTGGCAGGCTATAAACGTGCAGCTTTTTTATATATTTATTTTATGGTCCCCACCATTAACATTTACCTCTGCTTAGGCGACTGAGCCATTCTTTTCGTCAAAGTTCATTGTACAATCAAAGTGCAAAATGCAATTTTGGCAGCTGGAAACACGCATTGGCTGCCGTGGTTTTGCACCAAATACGCGTACGCCAGCCGCTGCGACGTCACCAGATATAGATAGTTTCGTTCAAATCGAGGGAACGAGAAAGAAACCCAAAACTAGCCAAGTAGCCAAGACGTTTTTTTATCCCGCCACCGGCCTAAAAGAAGTAGCCAAATTGGCTCAAAGTAACCACACCTGGCAACCCTGGCATTGTGTTCTTAAATGTATTATTAACTTATCGCGTCATATGAAGGAACCTTTTCTCTCATGTCTTTCGCAATATTCTGTTGCACTTGGACCCACTTTGGAAAATTAAACTCCAAGCTTGATGTTACTTAGATACAAATGACATATATAGTATAAATCACAAAGAGGTGCCGATTCACGAGACGCCGTTGTAAGAGTCACTTGACTTTCAAGGCGGGAATGCTTGCTAGCACTGTCATAGGTCCGCTTCACCTTGAATGAGGGGAATGTTGTTAGTCGCAGGCGAATCTATCCTTGCGAGGTACACAGGTAATTGCCCCTCCCGCCGTTCCAACCAACTCTGTCACATTATAGCTGTAAACTTACTTTAACTTGGCGATATGCCGTACTATAACTGGCGGTGAGCTCGATCTTAATAACAGTGACTCCGAAAATTTTGACTCACCGCTATGTTTCACCGATGAACTTAGTACGCCTTGGGTCGCTCACGGAGTGCAGCTACAAGACCTTGATGTGTCATTCCACTGAAGAGTGAAGACGATGATGATAATGATTCGTTTAGCAATGGCACAAACGCACTACACATGGCACGATCCGGCAGGTATTGTGAAAAAAAATTGTAGACGAACATCTCGAAGTAAGTGACAGTAAACAAAATAAAATTTGCTGTATAATCAGCCTTGCGAGAAGGCGATGAAATGAAAAGGAATTGATAATATCAAATATATTTATTTGCTTGGGTTCAGACCAGCGCCGGTGCCGACAGTGAGACCGGAGCACGAGGAACGCTCCGAAGCCAAGCGCTGCATGGTGGTTTGCGACCCGCTACCGTTTTTCCTTTAGAAAAAAATAATAGTTGTGGTGGAATGAATGTACAAATTTTCAAACATGCAGTCCACACTTTCCCTGGCGGCGAAGTTTATCGCGAGGATGCGGCGGCCAGACAAAACGTCCATAGAAATGTGAAGGGTCGTGGAGAATTTTTTTTTTTGCGACTTATGAGTCTATCTTCGGGGGTGATTGCTTGGAATACGTGAGTGCATTGCTGCTGAACACTGGACAAGAATCTCCGGATGATATTAAAGCCTTCAGCGAGCGACAGAAGCACAAGCAAGGTGGGCGACGAGTCTGTTATCTCGAAGGCTATGCCTTACCGCATTACAAACAGCAAATTAGGCATATCAACCCATGCTCAGCGCACCAATTGCAGACAAATCTAAGGAAGAGCCTTTCAAATGCGAAGCATTTCTTAGCGAACCAGAGGCACTTTTGACCGTTCCTATCGATCTATACTATCTGTCTAGCGCCTAGGTCTTGCCGGCTGTTGTGGTCGTCTCCTTAGCTTACGTGCATACCAATATTGTCAAAGGAGGGCACGAGTACACGACGAACAGGATCAATATATTAGGGGTTGTGCGAATATTCGAGTTTCGAATTCGAATCGAATAGCTCCTAATCGAATAATTCGATTCCATTTCGAATAGCTAGTATTTGAAGTTTCGAATAAATTCGACAGGACGAATATCCAAAACACGACAAAGGCCAATGCTGAAACTGGTTAGGGTATAGGCGGTTAAAAACTAACTCTAACGTCTCCCTTTGTTAAACTTCACCGACATCCTAGTTCAAAAGCGGCGCATGTTGATCTTAAAGGAGAAGAATTGGCCGCCTATCTGCGTGCTTCGCTGCAAATGTCGTCTAAAGACGATAGAACAGGCGCTGATGAGATATGGACATCATCTGGCAATACGTCGGGAAACATGAGTGCTGTCTTGCGGGCTGGTAGTCCCGGCGCAACAGCAGGCGAAGACCGGCGGTGGCCAACGCGACCGGCGAGGACGCCAGCCGCCGAACACGCGGTTTGGCGCGAAGCGCTGAAGCAGAAGAAACGTCCGCACTCAACGTGTACTCTCCACACACTCTTTTATTTACCCGTCGCCTGGGTAAAACATGAATGCCAGAGCGGGCGCCGCCCCATGGCATTCGCAAAGTGCAATACAGAACCGAAACCGACACACAACAATGAGCTCATGCAGAGGACACGGAGGAAGGCAAGTTTCAGCGCAGTCGCATTTTTAGCGCAGCTTAAGAAACTAGGGTATTAGAATTACGTATTGATGCATATTCTATTAAAGGAACACACCACCTAATACTTACCTAGTGATGTTGCGCCTCAGATATGCGTAATGTTTGCTTTTTGATCGACAATGTACCAAGTATGAACCTAGTCAGCCGTTCGAGATGGCTGGCCCTGGGCAAGTGGTTCACTTTGGCCGAGTGGCTGAATCGAGGGACGTGCCGACAAACAGAAAGACAGACCAAAATTTCTCCGTTTAAGTATCCCAAGAAAGACTTCGTCTTAATATGTCATTTCCGCCTACTTCGTGACGTGACGCAGCAGTCAGACTACTTCGTCGTCTTCGTCCGCAGTCATACTACTTCGTCAATCAGACGTATTTCGTGACGCCAGAGGCAGAAAAAGAGTGCTCCATACTCGCCGTCGTGACTAGTAGCGGCGCTGACTAACACTCCTAAGTTTAAATGCACATAAAATTGCACCATTCCCGCTCAAAGGGGACCATGAGGCGATGTGAAGCCGGAGCACTTGCACGATCGCGTTCCGTTGGGCGTTCGTGGGCATGCTACCGTCGCGTCGTGCACGCGAAGTAGAGAAACGCTACGCGCGTCTTGTCTTCTCTAGAATGGCCGTGAATTCTCACAGGGCGGCGAGCGAGGGGGGGAACGCGGTCGAAAGGCT